>NC_057808.1:305673172-305699643 GCF_018294505.1 Triticum aestivum | reverse complement strand
GGCGCGTCGGGGAGGAGAGAGAGGGAGAGAACAGAGAGTAACGGGCGGGGGGGTACGGGCCGTTAGGTAGTCTCCTCTTTGCTGTCCGCCAATCTTTGTCGTCCGCCTTTTTGTCGAGGTGGGGCGTTAAGTTTTTTCCAAACGGGCGGGGGGTGGGGGCCACCTCTCTCTTTGCCGTCTGCCAGCGGACGGCAAAGATTCTTTGCCGTCTGCTAGCAGACGGCAAAGAGCTCGCAGATGGCAAAGACCTGTTTTGTCGTCTGCCATTTCTTTGCCGTCTGCTTTTGGGTAGCTGATGGCAAAGAGCTTCTTTGCCGTCAGCTAGCAGACGGCAAAGAGCTGGCAGATGGCAAATTAGCTGATTCCAATAGTGCTAGTTTCAAGAAAAGGGCAAAGGAAAGAAGGGGAACTTCAAGAAGAATGGCAAGCAAGTTGCTGCTCAAGTGAAGAAGCCTAAGTCTGGTCCTAAGCCTGAGACTAAGTGCTTCTACTGCAAAGGGACTGGTCACTGGAAGCGGAACTGCCCCAACTATTTGGTGGATAACAAGGATGGCAAAGTGAACAAAGGTATATTAGATATATAGATTATTGATGTGTACTTTACTAGTGTTTATAGCACCCCCTCGGTAATTGATACTGGTTCAGTTGCTAAAGAGTAGTAACTCGAAAACGGGAGTTGCAGAATAAACAGAGACTAGTAAAAGGCGAGGTGACGATGTGTGTTGGAAGTAGTTCCAAGATTGATATGATCATCATCGCACACTCCCTATACTTTCGGGATTAGTGTTGAAACTAAATAAGTGTTATTTGGTGTTTGTGTTGAGCATGAATATGATTTGATCATGTTTATTGCAATACGATTATTCATTTAAGTTAGAGAACAATTGTTGTTCTGTTTACATGAATAAAAACCTTCTATGGTCATACACACCAACGAAAATGGTTTGTTGGATCTCGATCGTAGTGATACACATAATCATAATATTGAAGCCAAAAGATGCAAAGTTAATAATGATAGTGCAACTTATTTGTGGCACTGCCGTTTAGGTCATATTGGTGTAAAGCGCATGAAGAAACTCCATACTGATGGGATTTTGGAATCACTTGATTATGAATCACTTGATGCTTGCGAACCGTGCCTCATGGGCAAGATGACTAAAACGCCGTTCTCCGGTACTATGGAGAGAGCAACAGATTTGTTGGAAATCATACATACAGATGTATGTGGCCCGATGAATATTGAGGCTCGTGGCGGATATCGTTATTTTCTCACCTTCACAAATGATTTGAGCAGATATGGGTATATCTACTTGATGAAACATAAGTCTGAAACATTTGAAAAGTTCAAAGAATTTCAGAGTGAAGTGGAAAATCATCGTGACAAGAAAATAAAGTCTCTATGATCTGATCGTAGAGAAGAGTATTTGAGTTACGAGTTTGGCCTTCAGTTAAAACAATGTAAAATAGTTTCACTACTCACGCCACCTGGAACACCAGGGTGTAATGGTGTGTCCGAACGTCGTAATCGCACTTTATTAGATATGGTGCGATATATGATGTATCTTACCAATCTACCACTATCGTTTTGGGGTTATGCATTAGAGACAGCTGCATTCACGTTAAATAGGGCACCATCAAAATCCGTTGAGACGACGCCTTATGAACTGAGGTTTAGCAAGAAACCAAAGTTGTCGTTTCTTAAAATTTTGGGGTTGCGATGCTTATGTGAAGAAGTTTCATCCTGATAAGCTCAAACCCAAATCGGAGAAATGTGTCTTCATAGGATACCCAAAGGAAACAGTTGGGTATACCTTCTATCACATATCCGAAGGCAAGACATTCGTTGCTTAGTATGGATCCTTTCTAGAGAAGGTGTTTCTCTTGAAAGAAGTGAGTGGGAGGAAAGTAGAACTGGATGAGATAACTGTACCTGCTCCCTTATTGGAAAGTAGTTCATCACAGAAAACTGTTCCTGTGATTTCTACACCAATTAGTGAGGAAGTTAATGATGATGATCATGTAACTTCAGATCAAGTTACTACCAAACCTCGTAGGTAAACCAGAGTAAGATCCGCACCAGAGTGGTACGGTAATCCTGTTCTGGAGGTTATGTTACTAGACCATGACGAACCTACGAACTATGAAGAAGCGATGGTGAGCCCAGATTCCGCAAAATGGCTTGAGGCCATGAAATCTGAGATGAGATCCATGTATGAGAACAAAGTGTGGACTTTGGTTGACTTGCCCGATGATCGGCAAGCAATTGAGAATAAATGGATCGTCAAGAGGAAGACGGACGCTGATAGTAGTGTTACTATCTACAAAGCTAGAATTGTCGCAAAAAGGTTTTTCGACAAGTTCAAGATGTTGACTACGATGAGAGTTTCTCACTCGTGTCTATGCTTAAGTCTGTCCGAATCATGTTAGCAATTGCCGCATTTTATGAAATATGGCAAAGGGATAAACAAAACTGCATTCCTTAATGGATTTATTAAAGAAGAGTTGTATATGATGCAACCAGAAGGTTTTGTCAATCCTAAAGGTGCTAACAAAATATGCAAGCTCCAGCGATCCATCTATGGACTGGTGCAAGCATCTCGGAGTTGGAATATACACTTTGATAAGTTGATCAAAGGATATAGTGTTATACAGACTTGCGGTGAAGCCTGTATTTACAAGAAAGTGAGTGGGAGCACTACAGCATTTCTGATAAGTATATGTGAATGACATATTGTTGATCGGAAATAATGTAGAATTATTCTGCCAAGCATAAAGGAGTGTTTGACAGGAGTTTTTCAAAAAGAAAGACCTCGGTGAAGCTACTTACATATTGAGCATCAAGATCTATAGAGATAGATCAAGACGCTTGATAAGTTTTTTCAATGAGTACATACCTTAACAAGATTTTGAAGTAGTTCAAAATAGAACAGTCAAAGAAAGAGTTCTTGCCTGTGTTACAAGGTGTGAAATTGAGTAAGACTCAAAGCCCGACCACGGCAAAAGATAGAAAGAGAATGAAAGTCATTCCCTATGCCTTGGCCATAGGTTCTATAAAGTATGCCATGCTGTGTACCAGATCTATTGTATACCCTACACTGATTTTGGCAAGGGAGTACAATAGTGATCTAGGAGTAGATCACTGGACAGCGGTCAAAATTATCCTTAGTGGAATAAGGATATGTTTCTCTATTATGGAGGTGAGAAAAAGGGTTCATCGTAAAGGGTTACGTCGATGCAAGTTTTGACACTAAATCTAGATGACTCTAAGTCTCGGTCTAGATACATATTGAAAGTGGGAGCAATTAGCTAAAGAGTAGCTCCGTGCAGAGCATTGTAAACATAGAAATTTGCAAAATACTTACGGATCTGAATATGACAGACCCGTTGACTAAAATTATCTCACAATCAAAACATGATCACACCTAAGTACTCTTTGGGTGTTAATCACATAGCGATGTGAACTAGATTATTGAATCTAGTAAACCCTTTGAGTGTTGGTCACATAGAGATGTGAACTATGGGTGTTAATCACATGGTGATGTGAATTATTGATGATAAATCACATGGCGATGTGAACTAGATTATTGACTCTAGTGCAAGTGGGAGACTGAAGGAAATATGCCCTAGAGGCAATAATAAAGTATTATATATTTCCTTATACCATGATAAATGTTTATTATTCATGCTAGAATTGTATTAACCGGAAACATAATACACGTGTGAATACATAGACAAACAGAGTGTCACTAGTATGCCTCTACTTGACTAGCTCGTTAATCAAAGATGGTTATGTTTCCTAGCCATAGACATGAGTTGTCATTTGATTAACGGGATCACCTCATTAGGAGAATGACGTGATTGACATGACCCATTATGTTAGCTTAGCACCCGATCGTTTAGTATATTGCTATTGCTTTCTTCATGACTTATACATGTTCCTATGACTATGAGATTATGCAACTCCCGTTTACCGGAGGAACACTTTGTGTGCTACCAAACGTCACAACGTAACTGGGTGATTATAAAGGTGCTCTACAGGTGTCTCCAAAGGTACTTGTTGGGTTGGCGTATTTCGAGATTAGGATTTGTCACTCCGATTGTCGGAGAGGTATCTCTGGGCCCACTCGGTAATGCACATCACTATAAGCCTTGCAAGCATTGTGACTAATGAGTTAGTTGTGGGATGATGTATTACGGAATGAGTAAAGAGACTTGCCGGTAACGAGATTGAACTAGGTATCGAGATACCGACGATCGAATCTCGGGCAAGTAACATACCGATGACAAAGGGAACAACGTATGTTGTTATGCGGTCTGACCGATAAAGATCTTCGTAAAATATGTGGGAGCCAATATGGGCATCCAGGTCCCGCTATTGGTTATTGACCAGAGAGATGTCTCGGTCATGTCTACATAGTTCTCGAACCCAAAGGGTCCGCACGCTTAAAGTTACGATGACAGTTTTATTATGAGTTTATGTATGTTGATGTACCGAAGGAGTTCGGAGTCCCGGATGAGATCGGGGACATGACGAGGAGTCTCGAAATGGTCGAGACGTAAAGATCGATATATTGGACGACTATATTCGGACTTCGGAAAGGTTCCGGGTGATTCGGATATTTTTCGGAGTACCGGAGAGTTACGGGAATACGTATTGGGCCTTATTGGGCCATACGGGAAAGAAGGAAAAGGGCCTCAAGGGTGGCCGCACCCCTCCCCTTGGTCTGGTCCGAATTGGACTAGGGAAGGGGGGCGCCCCCTTCCTTCCTTCTCTTTTTCCCTTCCTCTTTTCCTATTCCATATGGGAGGTGGAATCCTACTAGGAGGGCACCCCATGGACACACTTTGATATACGATATTTTAGCCGTCTGCGGTGCCCCCCCTCCACCAGATTACACCTCGATAATACCGTCGCGGAGTTTAGGCGAAGCCCTGCACCGGTGGAACATCATAATCGTCACCACGCCGTCGTGCTGACGAAACTCTCCCTCAACACTCGGCTGGATCGGAGTTCGAGGGACGTCATCGAGCTGAACGTGTGTAGAACTTGGAGGTGCCGTACGTTCGGTACTTGATCGGTCGGATTGTGAAGACATACGACTACATCAACCGCATTGTGATAACGCTTCCGCTGTCGGTCTACGAGGGTACGTGGACAACACTCTCCCCTCTCGTTGCTATGCATCACCATGATCTTGCGTGTGCGTAGGAATTTGTTTGAAATTACTACGTTCCCCAACACCTTTTTCTCATTCAAGCGATTTCTTGTCATTTGGTTCTTGCCTTGTTCTGAGGCTCGCGCTCGCTGCCTCCCCCTCACGGGCCCCTCGCGAGCGGGGCTGGGCGCGGCGCGCCCACCGCGCGCGCCGGCTGGCGCCGGATCCTCGCGAGGCCCTCTCGGGCGGGTCAGCAGACTCTTCGGGAGCTCCGCGGCAACTCTCGATCTTACAATCCGATTCGGGGCCTGCCCCAGCTAAGGTAAGCCGCAGCAGCAAAACTTGCCGCCAGGCTCATGGATCCACGAAGGCCCACTCTTGGCTTGGCGTAAAAGAGTAAAAATTGCGATTTGTTTACATGAGGGGCTCCCCCTCTCAAAATGCTCTCACAATCTTTAAGGGCCACGCCCAAGTTTTTGCATACAGGGTAAAATAGTAAAGGGACAAGGGATCAGCCGGATATGTCACTCGCCGCGTCCTCCACGTCGTCCTCGGAGGCACCGCTGGCGTCGCTGTCACCGTCGTTGGCGTCGCCACCACCTTCACCAACGCCGGCATCACCATCGCCAACCACGTCACCTTCGTCTGCAGCGACCACCACCGCGTCGCCTTCAGAAGTGAAGGCTCTGACCAGTGCATCCACGTTGTCCTCCACCCACCGCGCCAGATCGCCACAAATGGCTTGCGGTACGGGGGCAATGGCGGCGTCGAAGTCAAAGTCGGGGAAGGTGTTCCGAAGATGGCTGAAGACACGGGAGAACGCGCGCCCGAGCAGACCTCGGCTTCTCTCTTCCATGAGCTGGCAAGCTCTATCGGACCGAGCTTCCAGGCGCGTCACCATGTCACCAAAGAAGCACAGATGACTGGCGTAGTCATTCGAGTGTGGATACGGAGCATTCTCGTCGCAGACATGGCCCAACGCCGCGTTGGCCCTAACCCTGAGGTCCTGGAGCATGGGGGCGTGCTCACGCTCCAGTGTCCGCCACTGAAGCACTTCCTCCTTGTTTTGCCGCGCAACCGCCTCGGCTTCGTCAACCCGTTTCTGAAGAGAGAGCAGCTCGGCGTGGGCGGAAGCCAGTTCTGCCTGCGCCGTAACCAGGGCGGTTGCCGTGGCCTCCTCGCGCCTCTTCACTTCAGCCAGCTTGGGCCTGAGGGCGGCAGCCCTACCCGCATCCTCCGTCCCCGCAAGCTTCAACCCCAAATCATACTTACCCTCAAGATCCGCACGAGCCTCGTCCACGCGGCGATCAACCTCCTCCTGAGCCTTGGCCTCGCGTGCGCCAACGGCATCTTCCGCTTGGGCAACTTGACGCTCCCTTGTCTCCAGCTGCTCAAGCTCGAGGCTACGCTCCACGGCTTCCAGAGCCAGCGCCTCCTCGCGCCTTCGGATCTCTTCTTCCTCTGTGGGCGTCCCCCTCAGCGACGCAAGGGCGGCTTTGCGCGCCTCCACCTGCTGCTCCAGGGACGCACTCCAGGCCTAGAGCTCCCACGCGCGCCTCTCCGCAGCCTCGCGACGGCGGTCAGCCTCGCGAGCCTCCTCCAGAGCTCGGGAGCAAGCTTCGCGGGAAACCTTGAGGGACGCATCGGCCTTCGCGTTATCAAGATCACGCTGGTAGCGGCCAAGGTTGATGGCCACCTTCAGCTTGCGCCGTTCCTCCACCAGCCGAAGACCCTCAGCCTTGAGGCGTGCATCGACGTCCGTAAGTTCACTGCCGAGTCGGCTCATCGCGCTCATCGCTTCCTGAAAGAGCTCGTGACGAACGATGCTCCGCTCGCGCTCGAGCTCGAGCACGCGGCCCGCCTCGTCCTCCGCCTCGGGGGCTGCAGGCCGGGCGTGAGGTGGTGCGCCCCCTCTCAGCAGGGGCTAGGGGCTGGTGCCGCCCCAGGCGCCAGCCCGTCCTCATGAGGGGCCCCGACCAGTCGGGGCCCACTGCTTGAAGAGGAATCAAAGACTGAAGCCAACCAGCTGCTGTCCATGACCAGAGGAGGGGTCCTGGGCACGCCCGCCAAGCTCCAAGCGAGGCCGTGGGGGAAGGACGACGGGGCCGCAGAGCCGAAGCGCTACGAAGGCGAGCGCACCTCCTCGGCCGCCCCTGACCCAGGCGCGACATGCAGGCTCGGGACGCTCAATTCCAGCGCGGGAGTCGAGGAAGGCGGAGGTTGCTTCTCAGGGGACCCAACGGCCTTGGCAAAAGGGGTCCTGAAGAGCCAGCGTCAGGGAGGAAAGCAGCAATCAAGAAATCACAAGGTGCAGTACTTACTCGTCGACGGCGATGTACTTTCGTCGCTTAAACGGCCCGAAGATACCGCTGCCGCTCGGGGATCCTTTCCTCTCGCGGAGCTCCTCGAAGTCCACGCAAAGCCGACCGAAGCGCTGGACGTGGCGGCCGGCACGGGGTGCAGCCGGAGAAGTGCTCGAGAGGACAACTTCAGGGGTGCCTGGCTGCGGAGAACAGTTGGGCGCCGTCTCACCACGACCTCCCGAGGCCTCCAGAGTTTTGGCCTCGGGAGCCGCGTGCTGCATCGTCCCAGCAACCGACGTCCCAGAGGAAGAATCACGGGTTCCTGAGGACGACGCCCCAGGAGCCCCAGGCGGCATCCGCACATCAGCACTCGTGTCGCCAGCCTCCGGCGGCGCTCGCCCCCCTGCATCCACATTCGGGACGAACTCGGCGCCAGCGACGAAGAAGGGAACCACGTTGACAGGGTTCTCGCGGGACCCCACTAGGCCGTCCGGATGCAGTCCCCACTCATCAAAGGGAGGCATGCTCCCTGCAAATTCAGCCTTGTTCTTGCAGCGGTACAGCAGACAGCTCTTCCCAGGCATGTCGTCCAGCGAAGGGACACCTGTCAGGACCTCGAGCACCGTTTTCCGCATCTCAAGAGGGAGCCCGGACTCCTGAAACCTCATATGGTCCTGACTGCTGAGCGAGGTTCACATCGGGCGAGAATGGCGCTGAAGCGGAGTGACTCGGTGCCTGATGAACTCCTTCACCACCATAGGCACGGTCACACCGCTGTCCTTCAGCCTCCTCAGCCTGAGCCAGACAGGGACAAGACGGGGGCTCGTGAGCCTCTCGTGGCCCCAGCCGAAGTTGGGAACGGCGGGCGCTGACGGAGAATGGAGCAGAGGGCTGAGCACCCCGGCGTCGACGAATACCCACCGTGTCCGAAACTCGCTCGTGGAGGGAGGAAGCTCGAAGTCGATCCCCGCGCCCGCCGTCGCGGCCACAGCCCGGAAGCTCACGCACCCTGAGCTTTGCCGAGGATCAATCAGATGCAATGAGAAGAAATGATGGAGAAGGGCAACGGAAGGAGCGATGCCCACCATGGCCTCGCACACAAAGGCGAAGATGACAAGGAGAGTCATGGATTGGGGGTCGAGGTGCAGCATGTGGATCTGGTAATGTTCAAGAACCGCGTTGAAGAAGGCGGAGAAAGGGGGAATCAGGCTGGCCCAAAGGGCATCGATGAAGATTGGGACCTCGGTGGCTGCCCGGGCAATGCGAGCGCGAGACGCAGGCCAAGCCGCCGTCTTTCCCCACTCATTGAAACTGGTGGCGAGCATGGGACGCACCTTGTCCATGGCCTCGTCGTTGAGCACCAAGGATCGGCCAACCGCAGGCATGACGGCTGGGGGCACACTTGGCAAAGACAGAGGCTTCTTCCCCTTGTCTGCTTGTTTCGGCGCCATGGCGATGAAGCGGGCAGGGTGCAAGTCAGATTGAAGAGGAGGAGCAGAGTCTCGAGGGAGCAGAGGGATTGGGGAAACAAAGAGTGAGTGATGGAAGAATAACTGTGTAGGTTGCGGGGGCCGCATAGCCAGGCGGATTCCAAGGCAGCGTGAGGAAGCGGAGACGCCCACGTCCAATCAACCGCCGCGCGTCAACCGAGGCCACAGGCTTTTGGGGCCCATGACGCTCCGCGCTTGACCTTTGGCTTCGCCTCGAAGCCAAGCCCGAGCGCACCTTGGGCCCGGGGGCTACTGTCGGCGTTCTGGGAACGGGGGTCCCCAGACTTGCCTGCCTGCGGCCCACGGCGTGGCTGAGCTAGCAGGCCTGTATGGCCCATCTTCATCGACAAGGCATTTAAGACCCTCGCGAGGGGCCCAGCCTCGCGAGGCGGACGACGCAAGACCTCCTTAGGAGCGGCCTCGCCAGGCAGGCTCACAGGGGCGGAGAGATCAAGGCAAGGCAAACCTCACGAGGCTCTCATAACGTGAGCCATGACGATCGAGACCAGGCGGGTGCCAGCGCGCGCAGCGTCCTCGTTTCCTCTTTGGTGCTAAAGGGGCAAGCGCAGGCGCGGAGTACCGATGCATCAAGCAAAGGTTTCTATATCGGTGCAACGAGACCAAGACCAGCAGGACGGCAAGACGGAGGTCACCATGGAGCCCAAGGCGGCGTCACCAGCAGAGCCTTTTGCAGGCGAAGACCGCTTTTGTCAGGATAAGCTGTACTGGTTGTCCCCTTTCAAATTGGCCGTTGTTGGCTCCCTTCCCGCTCAATATTTGGGGAGAGGACCAGGGCCTATATAAGTAGAGCTATCCACCATAGTAGAGGGAGGTGAATCAGACCTAGAGCCAACCCTTAGCCACACACTGAGCACAAGAACACCTCAACCTCAGGAGGTTGTTCTTCCCCTTGTCCTATTCATCATCACCCCAATAGGCAATCCACCACCACCACACTGGAGTAGGGTATTACACCACAACGGTGGCCCGAACCAGTATAAATCTCGTGTCTTTCGTGTTGTGGGTTCGTCGAGTTCGTCCGTGAGATCTTAGCGAGCTAGGGCGTGGATCGACAGGGAGGAAATCTTCGCGCGCACCCCAGTGTTCGAACCTTGAGGGTTTTGTCGGAACCCGTGATCCGACAGTTATGTTTCCTGACCATAGACATGTGTTGTCATTTGATGAACAGGATCACATCATTAGAGAATGATGTGATGGACAAGACCCATCCGTTAGCTTGGCATAATGATCGTTTAGTTTTATTGCTATTGCTTTCTTCATGACTTATACATGTTCACTATGAGATTATGCAACTTCTGAATACCGGAGGAACACCTTGTGTGCTATCAAACGTCACAACGTAACTGGGTGATTATAAAGATGGTCTACAGGTGTATCCAAAGGTGTTTGTTGGGTTGGCATAGATCGAGATTAGGATTTGTCACTCCGTGTATCGGAGAGGTATCTCTGGGCCCTCTCAGTAATGCACATCACTATAAGCCTTGCAAGCAATGTGACTAATGAGTTAGTTGCGGGATGATGCATTACGGAACGAGTAAATAGACTTGCCGGTAACGAGATTGAACTAGGTATGATGATACCGACGATCGAATCTCGGGCAAGTAACATACCGATGACAAAGGGAACAACGTCTGTTGTTATGCGGTTTGACCGATAAAGATCTTCATAGAATATGTAGGAGCCAATATGAGCATCCAGGTTCCGCTATTGGTTATTGATTGGAGATGTGTCTCAGTCATGTCTACATAGTTCTCGAACCCGTAGGGTCCGCACGCTTAACGTTCGATGATGATTTGTATTATGAGTTATGTGATTTGATGACCGAAGTTTGTTCGGAGTCCCGGATGAGATCACGGACATGACGAGGAGTCTCGAAATGGTCGAGAGGTAAAGATCGATATATTGGAAGGCTATATTCGGACATCGGAAAGGTTCCGAGTGATTCGGGTATTTTTCGGAGTACCGGAGTGTTACAGGAATTCGCCGGGGGAATAGTGGGCCTTAATGGGCCATACGGGAAAGGAGAGAAGGGCCTCAAGGGGTGGCTTCGCGCCCCCCATGGGCTGGTCCGAATTGGACTAGGAGGGGGCGGCGCCCCCCTCCTTCCTTCTCCCCTCTTCCCCCTTTCCTTCCTTCTCCTAGTTGGAATAGGAAAGGGGGGGGGGCGAATCCTACTTGAACCGGGAGTCCAAGTAGGACTCCCCTCCTTGGCGCGCCCCCTCAAGGGCCGGCCTCCTCTTCCTCCCTCCTTTATATACGTGGGCAGGGGCACCCCAAAGGCACTCCAAGATTTATCTTAGCCGTGTGCGGTGCCCCCCTCCACAGTTACACACCTCGGTCATATCGTTGTAGTGCTTAGGCGAAGCCATGCGCCGGTAATTTTATCATCACCGTCGCCACGCCGTCGTGCTGACAGAACTGTCCCTCGGCCTCAACTGGATCAAGAGTACGAGGGACGTCATCGAGCTGAACATGTGCTGAACACGAAGGTGCCCTACGTTCGGTGCTAGGATCGGTCGGATCATGAAGACGTACGACTACATCAACTGCGTTGATAAAATGCTTCCGCTTTCGGTCTACGAGGGTACGTGGACACACTCTCCCCGCTCGTTGCTATGCTTCTCCTAGATAGATATTGCGTGATCACAGGAAATTTTTGAAATTACTGCGTTCCCCAACAGGCATGCTATTATGGAGTGGCATCAACATGCCGTGGTAAATTTTTTGTCCCATTTGGGGCGGGTTTGGGTATATGCTTCTCACAAACCAGAGCTTTTCACAACAAGCATGATGGTTTCGGTAGGGAACGTCCCACCTTTGGGGACAAAACGATATCCATTGCCTCTTATTGCTTTCAAAAAATTTCTCGTGTCAACATAGAACAACAGGAGTGTTGTGTCAATTTTTGAGATTTTTCGGGGTTCGTTTGGACATTTTTATGCATTAACTGAGTTTTCAATGCATTTATGTGCATAATTCAAATTTTAACTACATGCACATGCTCCAGTGCATATAAATTGGTTGAAAAATTCAAATATATGTCCTTGGTTGCATGCTTAGGTCACATGCAAGAAATGGGAATGAATTTCAAACACCAGGGCACCGTTGATTGCTGGCAAAACATTGAGATGCCTGGTTTTTAAATTCTAGTAAATCCAAAACTCGTCCGAAATTCATGAAACTTGGCATGCTATCATGGAATGGCACCCGACATGCCGTGGTAAATTTTTTGTCCCATTTGGGGCAGGTTTGGGTATATGCTTCTCACAAACCAGAGCTTCTCACAATAAGCATGATGGTTTCGGTAGGGAACATCCCACCTTTGGGGACGAAACGATATCCATTGCAGGTACCGTTTACGTAGTGTTGCGTGGTTCTCCTGCTAGTTCGATAACCTTGGTCTCATCACTGAGGGAAATACCTACCGTAGCTGTGCTGCATCATCCCTTCCTCTTTGGGAAAATAACAACGTAGTTCAAGCCGCATCAGTTAGTTCTAATCAAATCATACCAAAACCATATAAAATCGTTGTAAACATGGCATGAATACTTCATAAATTTATCAATAAACTTATCAGAAAGTAAAATTCATCACATAAGCCAACCGCTAAGAATACATCAGATTGATCACAATCATGTGTAGCACAGCTGATGTGATCGTTGTACCAAAGCATTAGGGAGATAATATTTCATGGCTATTGTTATGGACCCGTAGTCCAAAGGTGTACAACTCACACTTCATCATCGGGGGAGCAAATATCAATGTTGATGAAGACGACGATGAATTCCTCCTCCCGAAGAGTATTGGAATAATGGTGAACTGTTTGAGTAAATAGGTGGGGGAATAAATAAGAGGGGTAGGAAATTTGAAAGTTATCAACTTTATTACATAGCTTGGAGGATCCAAAGGATCAACTCAAAAGCACTGACATCAATAATGGAGGCAACTTTCAAACGGTTCAAAAGGTCCGACCAAAGAACTTTCAGAGGATCATAAGGGAACACTTCATTATTGGTAGAATCTATGCTGTCACTTTAGAAATTCTGACCAGATGGCTTCAGAAATTCCGACAAGGCAACAGAAGGTTTGCTAGACGCTACGGTAATTTTGAATGGGATGTTCGGCAGCTTCGAATGGAAATGGGATTTGAAATGACTATATCTTGTGAACTGTTCAACGGTTCCGACTAGAAGAGCTCAGAAACTCCAAAGTGTGAAAGGTTAGGTCGATATAGTGGAGGAGCTTTTAACGGTTTTGAGGATTTTGGAGTTTGATCTTTAAGCACATGAAGAAAGAAACTCATCAGAACATCCTCATACCGTTATGGTAGTATCAACATGCTAATGGACTCAATGTGATCTTGAATCATAACAATAATGAAGAATCCACTGGCTTGACCAACACTTGTTTTTATTTAATTGTAGGGGTCACCTTTCATTCCTATGTTGCACCCACAAGAACCTTCATGAAATAAACTTGTAGTAGGCATTATTTTCTTGAGATGTCTTGACATCAAGTGCCAAAATCCATCGAAGGGATTAGATGCACTTTCAGTATGATGCCGCGGAGATGACCATCCGGGAAGGCCTGGCTAAGGTGAGAGAATCGAAATGTGGAAATTTTGAACAATAGTAGGAAAAATTTACATAGGAGGTGGCGGGTCGAGCTCTTGAGGAAGAAATGGTAGATGTCACATGGTATCAAGCAGAGTAACAGAAGGAGATGTAAATATCATGGAGGATTCCTGTGTCTACATGGATTAGACGGCTAGGACTCCACAATCAATATACACATTTCCCCCTTTATAGAAGAATTTGGCGTTCCTTACGTGTCAAGATGCATCAGTAGGTTAGACGGATTTCAAGCTATGCATCTACGATTGAATGTGGATGCTCAAAGGGTGCATCCGATTAGTATATATAATGATGATGAGTTTGCTTTTGCTCTATAACTACCAAATGATGTCATCCTTCAAATTCACTTTCCAAATCTTATGTAGAATTCTCCTCAAGGACAATTTTTCCTTTTTCCTTAAAAGACTTGAAGGACCTTGTGTTTTTTTCCTTTTCTTGACAGGTCTTAGGGCATTTCCAATGGCAACCCGTAAATTCCCTCCTTCTTTCGTCCGCGAATAGGGGGACCAGTCCACATACATAGATGCAGGAGGCCGTCATCCAACACTGCCTGCACACATTGCAAACATTTTTTTCAACAAAACAGATGAAATTCATGCAAACATGGCAGATTTTTTTATTAGATTTCGAACATCTAGAAATAAATCCCGACCCGACCCTAAACCTATCCTACGGTGGCGGCGCGCGGCATCCAAACCCGTATCGTCCTCCATCCGCCGTCTTCATGAGCACCAGCGATAAGACTGATGAAGTGAAGTTGCGGTCTTCGGCGAGGAAGAGTAGAACACGGGAGACGGACTGGCCCACATGGGACACAAGGCCCTGCCGTCTCCCGTGCCCTACTCATCCTCTGAGGAGTCAACAACTTATCCATCACCGGTGGACGTGAGGTCCATGATGGAAATGGTGCCACCTGCGTTGTCGTCGTCCCACCGAGGCACCGGATAGTTCGTTGGCGGCGTGTAGGAGGCGCAACTGGCATTGTTCTCCTTCATGGTCGCCTGGAGCTGCGCCTTGGTGGCGGCCGCTTCCTGGCGAGCGATGGTTTGAGCGTGGACGACATCGTAGATGGCACGCTTCTGCGCGACAAAGTTGGGGTTCGCCGTGGCCATGGCCGCCACGGCCTCCTCGCTTGCGTGCTCGCCGTAGATCTGGCCCTACGCCAGCTGGTGCTACTCTAGAAGGAACAAGTTGTATCGCTGTCACTCATACGCCTGCTGGAGCGCCGAAAAAGGCGCCGACGCAGGCTGCACCTTCGCCATGGTGGCGCTGTAGTGCGTGTGCTCCGTGGTGAAGCCGGTGTGCACAGGCGCGGGAGTGGGGGCAGTGTCCGCGAAGTCCGTCTCCATCGTGGGGTCGTCCTCGTCATCGGAGACCTCGGGCGAGCTGGCCTGCAAGGCAACCTCGATCCGCCTGGCACGGCGGCTCTACCAGGTGGTGACAAGGGCGGCCACTTCGCGCTTCAGTTCCGTGGAAAGGCTCTCCCACAGAGCTTTGCCGCCTGCAATCATGGCGGGTGCAGTGCAAGGGAGGAAGATGGGGAGCGGCTTGTATTTTGGTGTGGAGTTAGCCGAGTGTGGCCGCCTTTAAATAACGGATTTCGGTGAGGCCAGGCGTCCGGGTGCGTCAATGTGCGGTGCCGAAGTGGATTTCTCGGCCACCGAGCCTGCTTAATGACGGCGTACAGACGAATGGGGCATTCAACGGACGTGGTAGATATATGTCTCGTCTCGTCCAGTAACGTGTCTCCGGCAGAACATGCGTGGACACCGGAGACGCATCACGGGCAACGCCCTCGGCTAACCTGCCGCTTCAATGGTGGAGGCAGTGAGAGATCCCGGCCACTCTGAGTTGTCTTCAATGTGGAGCGGCGCACTCTACACCGGCATGAATGCGGGCAGCTGGCACCGGACGGGAATGCGCGCGAGCGAGGGAGAAGGGGGTTTGGAGGGCCAGGGTGGTTAGATGCGAACGTGGTTGCTGTCCGGACGCCCGCAAAGCCCCCGCGTTTACCTTCGGTTTGTAAGAGAAAATACGTTCGGACGTAGTATGCAGACAGTTTAAGGATCGGTGTTGGAGATACCCCTGAGCTTGTACCTAAGTAGATCGAGAAGTTTGGTAAGGGAGCACGAGACGTTTTGCTAAGCCGGCCTGCAAGTCCCAGAGACCCAGATGACCGACGCGGTTTCTTAGTACAGACAACGGTCGTCCGGCTAAACCGAGGTCAGCTCGGAATATGTAGCCGTGTAGCCGTTGAGTCCTCGCCCTCCGCCGGCCGCCAACTGCAGGGAAGCAGTCAAGGAGTGGCTGATCAACTGCCTTGGTCGTTGCAGCGAGTGAGAGTGGGTTGGTGTTTGCCGGCGCATCGTGTGAGTTGGTATATTTTATATTTTATTTTTAAAATTGAAGGAGTTCAATTTTATTCCCTCAAAACTAACTCCCAATAAATCTAAGTCCCGTGCGGAAGCTGTTGAAATATATTATTCGTGCCTCTCTTTGTCCGTTCTAATTTTTGAAGTAACTAGCTACAGAATAAATTTATTATAGTTAAGACATCTCACCATGTCAAAGCAATATTAGAAAAATACCGTCTGCATCGATCTCAAGTTTAAGACCTAAAGTAGACTAGATGTGAGAATAGTGTTGAAACATATTGCCCATCTCTCTTGATCAACTTGGACTTTGAAGTAACTGGCTGGAGTATGGATTCAATATATGCCTCTCTCCTTCCTTGCTGAGCTTGAACCAGGCTAGGTCGCTCGTCTGCGGCCCAGACTCGCGCGCCTCCCGATCCCTGTCATCGCCTTCCAGTTCGTCAAAGATGCCAACCTGAGCTGTGTCGTCCCCTACTGCCTTCTTCTCTTCTCCCCTCCAAGCTCCCACACATCGATCACAACCTTTCACCCTACAAGCCCAACTTCTACCTGCAAGACTTGGTCGTGTTCTTTGGAACGACGACGGTGTCGCCATGGACCTGGGTGTGGCGTCTCCGGCGACATGAGAGGTGGGGATGGAGGTGCGGTCGGCGGGAGGTCGAAGGCACCGTCAGTTAGGAGCTTTCCGGAGACGAACGACATTGAGGGTGCGTGGGATCACGTCGATTGTTTTGACAGAATTTGGGAGGCCTACATATTTTGCTCAAATTTGAGCAAAGATGGATGGGTTTGAGGAGTAACCTTCCAAATTTTGAGGAGTTAAGAGGATTTGAGGGAACGTCTAGGTGGGGATTAACTACCCAAACAGAAATTTAAGGAGTTATAAGAATTTGAGGGAAGGGCTAGAAGTGCTTTGGAGCCATCACCGACGCTGCTAATCCTGTGTCGCTCCTGCTCTGCTTTGCACACCGCCGATTAATCTTTTCAGATGCGTGTTTGCGCTTGTCGCTCTCCGCGTGAGCTCTAGCACTATTTCAGCATGTTTCTTGAACATCAATTAGGCCTTGAGCATATTTGGAGCTTAATTTGTATCTTTCAAGTATATTTTGCTCTCGTTCACTCCAAAACATCAATTAGACCCGAGGCATATTTGGAGCCTAGTTTGTTTCTTACAGGTTAATTTTGTCCTCGCTCTCTAGAAAAATTGAATAGGTAAATCCTCATAAGGTTGGGATTTTGAAATTTGTCATTTAGGGGGACAAATTCACCTATTTCAGAGCAATGTTGGCTGTCTTCGAGGCAAAACTCGCCATGGTGCTTATCTTGCTTTGAGTTCACGTCGGATTCCTTGTGATTTCTTATAGCTCTTAAAGGTTTGTGGTTACATTAGCAGCTTTGACCTCTATATTGAGATTCCCGAGGGACTATAATACCAGTCTTCGTGCAATTTTAGGGTCACGCGCCTATGTGTTTCACTAATCTTTCCCACTTTTCTCATAAGGCGGCCATCTTACTTTTTCGGTCTCCATTAGTAATTGTTGGTACCATGCTCCATCATCCTCACCTCAAACCCGAGTTTGGAGAAATGGAGAAAGCGGTAGAGGCACATGCGTGTTTGTTGTGTAGCCAGAAATGGCTAGAGGGGTGGTCGTGGCTGCAAGCTGGCAAGAATCCACCTGGTTTGTGCGAGTGATAGGATCTATTTAGGTTTGGCGGCGGCTCCACGCAATGTATTGCTTTATATCATGAAAAGGGGGAGGAGGGTGGAGAGGCGGTGGTGGCAACATGTGAGGAAAGGAGAACGTTATGTGGCCAGCGAAGTATGGTTCGTAAAAGGATAGTACTTGGAGTATTTTGTTCATTAGATTGCTTGTGGTGGAATCAACCCATCCGGGTGAAGTCTTAGACTTGGAATGGTGCTAACATATTTTCTGGATTTATTTCAGCCTATTTGACGCTATTCTTTTAGTGGTATGACATGCTCATTGAGTACAATGTGTTTGTTTCGATCTCCCGAAGATGCTCACAATAGTAGGTTGTGCCTGTGTATGTTCATAGGGTTGGGTACACGTGCTTGTTATGAATGTTTGCGTCTATACGGTGTTTCTAAAGAAAATATGAAATGATGAATCTAGATCTAAATATTATGCATACATATGCAACTTCGTTAATTTTTAACAACATTTTTGTGGCTTTAGAAATGACAAATCCAATTAAAACCTTGTCCGGCTCCCACGAATTGAGTTCATACTCCATTAATTGAAATTGTATTCCACAAATATGAGCACAAGAATTGAAACCATGAATATACCATATACAATTTCATTGGCCTACTTGCACGAGGCGACCTGGCAATAAGATCAAGTTGCTCCTCGGTGCGTAGACAATGCCCATCGAAATTTGAAATAATTTCATGGAAACTTTATAGCGCGAACACAAGGTTGAACTTTTAAATACCAAAGTTCTACGAAAATTTGGACGTCGATTTACTTTTACAGTTGGTTCCCCCTCCAAACAACATTAGCCAAATTTCAACTAATTTTGAGCAATATTTTATGTGTGAAAACGATATTACATTCAAAGCACAAAAAGTAATACTCCCTCATTATACTAAAGGTGCGTCAATTATAATTTGGATCGGAGGAAGTAGAATGATTAACTTTTACTTCCGTTTGACATCCAAACATACTATATGTATGGTAACTGAAATATTTTGCTTCTAATTCAAATTATATGAGAATGGGATTTAGAATCTAACTGAATGAGTTCAGTTTATTTTGGGGTGACAAACGACGTGCAAAACAATATACGTGGAGTTCAGTGAAAACATTAGTAACGTCACTCAAAAACATTCAAAACTTTGAATTAAAAAACTTCATTTAAAATCAGTTATTTTTGTCATGATATTACACCTTACACAACTCAAACACCCAAATAAAAACAGATGCCACGAGTCATCACTCTGTGTGTACGGATACCGTCAAATGAAAGAATCAACCAGGTCAACATAAGGAACAAATTTGAGCTTGCAGCGCTCAAGCATCAGACCATCGTCCATCGCCTAGAACCGGCGGCCGCTGTACCCGCTCGCCTTCTGCCGACGCTCGGACCGCGCCCGCAGCACGCACAGCTGCGCCTCCCACACGTCCCTCGCGAACCCATCCGCCGGCGGCCTCGCCTCAGCCCGGCCCGTCCTCAGCTCGGCGTCGTACCGCACCCTCGTGGCCGGGTCGGACAGCGTCTCGTAGGCGCGGCGGAGCTCGACAAAGAGCTCCGTGGACTCGGCCCTGCGCGACGGCGGGCACACGTCGGGGTGGTACTGCAGCGCCAGCCGCCGGTACGCGCGCTTGACCTCCTCCTCGCCCACGCCCGCCGAGTGCTCCAGCGACAGCACCTTGTAGTAGTCCGTGGTCCTGCCCGCCGGGCGGCGGACGCCAGCGCTCGCAGCCGCCGCCGCCTTCACAGTGCGGCGGCTCCTCCGGCCAAAGACGGCACCGCCGCTAACACTGACCGTGGCGTTCATGGCTGGCTGGTCGAACGTTCCAAGAAAGAAAGAAGTCTTTGCAGGCGGTGTAGAGCGAGGTGCGTACTTGGCTACTGGCGGTGACGAAGATCAAAATGTATAGTACGGAGCATGTATATATAGGCCGGACCGGAGCGGCGCGCCGGAGGACGAGACAAACAGTAAGGAGGTGCGCGCTCGGCCGGTACGGTAACGCGTTTTAGGTTTGGGTAAATTGGTGGTGAAGGTAATACCGTATGCGGATGCGCCATTTGGACGGAGACAAAGAAGCCTGCGCGTGCGGCCCGCACGTAGATTCGCCTGTTACCGCCGTCTGAGGTTTGACCGTGTGCTGTCACAGGAGATGTTAGTTTATGACGAGGGAAGATTCTCCTCCTCACAGACCCGTACGTGCAAAATTAAAAATCCAGGTGAGCGACAGCTCTGATTAGTTGGTTAATTAATCCGCTCCGGCAATGGGAATAGTTCACGCGCTATTCCTTGTTTCTCTCGGAGCATTGTCTTGGGTGTCATGGCAAATATTATCAATACATCATGTGCGTAAGCGCATAGCGAAGTTTCACAGTTCTTCCCTCCGTGCTCAAGTCATGCTAGCTATGCTATGCCCGTGCTTTCCTCCTGGCCTTGGTACCACGAGGGAGGCAGTGGAGCTCCAGTGCAGCGTCCATGCATGTTGTCCAACCATGGAGGGTTCGCCCGACCAAGTGGCTAACCAAGATTCCACAAACAAAACATCCTCAAATGTTATGAACGTAACTTCAAATAAACTAACGGCATAGAGATATGCAGCTAATCGATCCAATGACGTGTGCAACTAATTTAACCAATGGCATAGCAAATAACGAACAGAGCGACATTCCGTTGAACATGACATGTGCAGACCAAGCGCCGCCGCTGCCCGTGCTTGTCCGCGCCCGTTGGAGTTGCGGCGAGTCGCACACCGTCTCCGACCACTTTGTTTGCGTAAATCCCTCCGCAATCGCCCATCCGGAGGCGAATCGTTGCTGGTCACAGGTGGTGCGGATGACGGCTTCCTTGTCGACTGCAGGGCGGACGCACGCGGGGCGGCCGGTCGCAGCGGAGGGGACACATCTTCCTCGACGTCCACAAGCTCCTTGGCTGGAACATCCTTCGCCGCCGCTTCCCGCTTGCGCTGCTTCCCTCGCCGCTGCTTCCCGCTTGCGCTGCTTCCCTCGTCGCCGCCTTCCGCTTGCGCTGCTTCCCTCGCCACTGTTTCCTGCTTGTGCTGCTTCCTTTGCCCTTGCAGCTCATCCCCATGGACGATGCCGATGCATCATCCGTGCCAACTATGGGGAGTGGGGTACCCAACGACAACATTTATGGTGGCGGACGGGGTCGGCGGTGCAGATGGGGATCAAGGGTGGTGGACAACGACGACTCAGATGCAAGACATGGAGGACGGACGACGAGGAGGGTAGTGGACTTGGCTTATTTTGTGGGATTCGAGGTGGGTCTAGTCTGTCTAGTCCGACATGACGGATGCGGTCGAGTGCGTCCAGGCCTCCTCATATTTGTCCCAAATATGAGCGAGATATAAGGGGTGCCGGTCAGTCTGGACATATAGGGTCGGTTTGAGAGGACCGGCTGGACCGTGATTTTATGACCAGTCACTGACTCAGCCATCCGTCTGGACATATAGGGAATGTTTAAGGAGCTCAACTGTAGATGCTCTTACTAACTGATGCATTTGTAGTACTTAGCACGTTCACATAAATCCCGTTCCTATGCCTAGCACACACTTGCTTGTTTACACATCAATATGAATCAATACCACAATTGCTATCAATGTTAGAACAGTACAGTCATGATCTGAAGAACGACTTAAAAAGTCCAACAACCACAATTTGGGAGAAATAAAATCACACCGCTTGAGCTTAATACCATATGCTTCTTTGTTTAGTTTCCAAACATTTCTTGCATGTGGACAGAATAGCAAAGCATGCTCTACAGATTCAAACCGCCCACAAAAATAGCATAGCTCGGAAGTTGGTACCTAGCGACGAAGAGTTGGGACCCAGTCGGTAAGCTCCACAAGACCACCTTCTTCTTATTAGGAGACTTAACAACCCAAAGAGCTTTCCACAATTTTTCTTCAATGGATCGGTCCGAGATCTGGCCCTGGCCCTTTTTGCATTGGCACACCAAAAACTTATCCGGACGAGCCAAATTGTATGATGACCGGACCAAGAACTCACCAAACCTTGTGAAGGCCACCTGACAAAATCCCCCGCCAGTGGCTCATGGGGATGCGTAGTATAGCCGTGGCAACACCATCTCCGAAGAAGGATCACATCGTTTCCTCATTCCATGTTCCACCATTCTCACCCAACAAACATTGGACCTTAGCAATTACATGTATGGAGAAGATAGGCTGAAGAATATCGAGGTATGGTGGGGATCCAATGATCAGAAAGAATATGAACTTGTTTTCCATCACCAATACCTCATTGTGCACCACATTTCAGCTGATCACGACCATCAAGAATGTTGCACCACGTGGCCGAGGCCGGCCTTGCTTGATGGGAATTCTAGAAGTCAGTGAGGGTAATACCGGCCCTTAACCACGCGAGCACACAAAAGACTTCGGTTGGGCGATCAAGCGCCAGCCCCATGAGCTAGCATGTCTATAGATCGCTCGCAACAACGTACTGCATGCTGGCTTCGTAACTCCCCTATGGAGATAGCTAGCATAGTTGACTCGGAGTGTAATCACGATGCTTGATCAATGAAAGTTCATTTCCCGCAAAAATAAAATAAAATTGAAGAGCCTCATATCACGGATCCCCATACCACCCAGTGACTCGGGGGCTGAGAGCCAATCCCAAGATGTCCAATGAAGCTTCCTTTTGCCATCCTCTCTGCCTCACCACTCGTCGGCAATAATCTGCCTAAATTTCTCACAGATCCCCTTTGGAAGTTCAACGCAACTCATGATAATGGTTGGAATCACATGTATGATTGATTTCAACAAAGTTTCTTTTCCAGCACGAGGGACATGACGTTCAGACCATCCATAAATGCACCGCCAACCTTGATCAGGCAGGAATTTGAAGGTACTAGTAGGAGATTTGGCCACCTCCATAGGCATGCCCAAACAAGTGTGAGTTAAAGCTTCACAAGAAATTCCCAATCTAGACTTCAGTCTCTGTTAACATTTTCGGGGTAGTGACGACCAAAGAATAGTGATGATTTATCCTTGTCGATCAACTGGCCCGACCCTGGACAATAAAGATCCAGAGTAGACACAATATCATCCACACTACGCATGTCGCTTCTTGCAAAGAAGATGCTGTCGGTAAAAAGGAGATGTGAGATAAGTGGAACAGAGCGACCGTTCCTAATAGCATGTAGCTCACTACAATTTTTCTTGTAAAGTAACAGGCTTGACAATCCTTCAGTGCATAAAAGAAACGGGTAGGGACTGATGGGATCACCTTGACGGATTCCTCTCGAAGGCGCCACATGCTCAGGAAGCTCTCCGTTGACCTTTATAGCATAACCGATATTTGTTACACACCTCATCATTGAATTGATCCGTGTATGGGCAAAACCAAGCTTGAAGAGACAACCATGAAGATGACTCCACTCAACACGATCGTAAGCTTTTATCATGTCAATCTTCATGGCAAAGAAGGGCTGCTTAGCATGCTGTTTTCTAATTGCGTGCAAAGATTCATAAGCAATAAGAGTATTGTTAGTAATTAGTCTGCCAGGGACAAACACACTTTGAAACTCAGAAATGACAACCGATAAGAACACCTTCAAACGGCTAGCCAGATATTTGGAGGCAACTTCATACATCACATAGACTGATAGGGCGGAAGTTCTTGAGTTGCTTGGGTCTTGTGACTTTGGGAATCAGAACAATCACCAAGTCACAAAAACCATTCGGAAATAGGGTTCTCTTTCAAGAAACTCCTGACAGCCTGACAAATTACCTCACCCAAGAAGTCCCCGTGGGTCTGGTAAACGAGAGCCGAAAACCATTTGGACCGGGAGCTTTCGTAGGCCCCATCTGAAAAAGTGCACCCTTGATTTCCTCATTAGTGTATGGCTTACAAAGATCATCATTCATCTCTCGCGTTAAAAAAAAAATCATCATTCTCCCGTCAGAAAAAAAGAGATCATCATGAGGAATAGCATCAAGGTGAAGGTGAGAGAGCAAGAGATTGAGAATTTCGTGTGCTGCATTTTTTTTGCCTCACTTTTCTTTGGCAGCTATTTATTCTTTTTGAGAACTTTTGGCAGCTATAGTAGTCGTGACTCGTGACAGTGTAAAAAAAATCCGAGCAGACCGCCGGACACATACATTCGAGAAAAGAAAAAAACTACCGGACAAACACATGTCCGACCGTGGTCTGCCCGCGCCTCCACCTCCGTTCCGACCCGAACCTAGAGGAAGGTGCGAACCGGACCTCATCCGACGACGGGCAAAGGGCGGAGACGCAAAACAAGCGGCGAGCCAAGGAAGCAGCCTAAGCACAGCACAGGCGGCAACACAGGGCAGGAGTGGGCCGCATCGCATCGCATCGCACCCGCGTGGTGGGATGGAGCGGGGCGGCACCGCCGCGCTCGCCTGCACCTTCCGCTCCTCCTCTCCGGCTTCCCACTGTTCGCCTCTCCTCCGCCCCCGTAGACGCTCGCCCGCGGCCGCCGGGGCTCCTCGCTTCCTCTCGCCGACCGGCCGGCGCTTCAGGTAACGAATTGCCTTCTGTCTTCTCCGCGCTTGCTTGCCTTTTCCATCCTTTGCGTTGATGTGGGGGAGGTCTCGTTTCCCCTGCGGCTGCGCGCGCAAGCTGTTCGACAGAACGCTTGAACTGTCGGGCGTTGGTGACAGGTGGACCTGCACCGTTGGAGTAGAATTTAGAATTATAACTGTGTAGCATAGTTTTTGTATCTTTATTAGGTTATAGGATCGGCAGTTCGGGGTCTTTAAACGCTTTCCCAAACCGTGGACTCGTGAGATTTGGACTTTGTAGCCGGGTGCTGCTAGATTTTGCTGTGGTTATGTTGGTTTGGAGAATTTAACTCGCTGGACAGTTATTTATGTTGCTTACCCACGTTCATGGTGATCCATAACCAAGCCCTACAAAGGTGAAGAATCTCCATGCCTGGAATTCTAGTAGTTGATGGGCGAGAACAAGAATGTTGGGTAAGATTTAGCGAGTGTGAGTTGAAGTTAGCTAGCTTCTTTCATTTACAACTTCATATCGTGAACGCTTGTTTTCAAGTTTTTAATATAGCAAGCGACACGTTCAAGCTAGTTTTTCGCCACTGCAGCCAAGCTAGGCTGTTTGGCTGGTATGGTCAACCAACGGGGATGGATGTAAAGAGGATTGAAATTTTGAAACGTGCATATCTAGAATAGAACAAACAAGTATGACCTGCTCTCGACATAAATGCTTATGAATCCCTTAATTCCTGCTGATGCTGTTATGCAAATAAGCCATCATGACGGATAAGTGAGCGCTTAGTTTTTTTTCATGTCCTATAAGAATATGATGTATAACTGAAAATCAGATTATTAAAAGAGATAAGGAACCTATCGATTATTCAAATTGATTAATCCTAGGAAAGAGGTGCAAATATTGAGATTATCCTGCTAGAAGATCAGGATTTCTATCGCCCTATATTGGGTACCGGATGGGTCATTTTCCGTGCAAACATATAGCATAATTTCGGCCTGGCTGTTTAGCCTTTTTGTTTTGAATTTTTGTTAACTTGATTATGCACTGCCAGCTACTGCAGTCAAAATAGGTTTGTAGACACAAGCAAGGGGCTTAAGCGGTACTCATTGACGACATTCAGCCCATTTGGGCGCCTAGCGGTTAGTCTGAACGATGCAGATTTAGTAAAAGATAAGATGCTAATTGATTGTGGAGAAGAGCAAGACTGTGTGCTTGGTAAGTTCTTTATGCCCTTTCTTCCTCTTGTATTAACAAATTCCAAAATCATGCTGTTAATATGTGCGTAAAACCAGTACCTTAAACCATTGTGTGCTTGTAATTTCTGTTGCCTGCAATTTTTTTATTGTGGCAGCTCAGAAACTTCCTATTCCATAATTAATGGCATGTTCTAGTAATTTCCGAGAAACACTGTTGTTATGACCGGCATAGGGGCTTAGCCCAGTGGGTTATGGCCCAAGTATCTTAATTAGGGGCTTAGCCCAATTATCTTATCGTATTAGGATCGTTTGCTTAGGAGTCAAGTAAACCTCTCTATATAAGCAGAGGAGATGTATCAATCTAATCAAGCAAGAAGCAATCATAATTTGCTCGGCTTACCTTAGGGAGCCGGGAGACCTAAACCCTAGCCGCCTCCTGCCTTCGCCGCCGCTGCTTCCGTCGCAAGGACGGCGCCACGCCGCCGGCCGCCGCGCACCAGCCCTCGTCCTTCCCCCTCCTTCCCCTACAACCTACGCCCTAGATCCGGTAGGGCCCTAGCTCCTACCAATTTGGTATCCAGAGACTCGGGTTCGATCATGTCGTCATCAACACCCACGCCACCGCTGCCCATCATCACCACCGCCCGCCCCGATGACCACTGCCGGGTCCCCAACGCCATCGGCCCCGGTCACCTCCGCTGCGCCGACAACCGCCGTTTTCACGCCGGAAGAAGTCACCAGCATCTTGCGGGATCTCGTGACGGCCGTCCAGGGCATCCATCAGTACCTGGCTGGGCCGCCCGCACCTCCGCCGGCTGCGACTACCACCGCCTACGGCCACCCCGCGCTGCCATGGCTGTCCCAGGGCGCGCCTGCAATGGGCAGGCCACCGCTGCCGCCGTTCTAGGCGGGGCACCCCAGCGGGCTGCCTCCGCCGCTGCTGCACCTGCCCGGGTCCTCGGTACCAGCGGCGATCACCGGGGCCCATCCGTCGTTCCAGCCGCCGACCGCCCCAGTGCCGTCCTGGCCGCAGTGGCCTGTGCCGGTTCTCGCGGCGCCATCCG
>NC_057808.1:305670862-305672832 GCF_018294505.1 Triticum aestivum | reverse complement strand
CGCACTGGCCCGCGCCAGCCCCAGCCGCGCCGCCCTCGCCGGTCCAGCTCCCACCGCCGCCGCCCAGCTCCGGACTGGGCCAGTCCACACCGGGAGACCTCCCGATCCAGCAGGTCCGGTTTCCGCCGTCACCGTCCCAGATCCCGGCCCGGCTAACCGGGACGTCGCCACCGCCAGTTTACACGGAGGCCGGGAACCCACCGGTACCCACGCTGCAGTCTGGGGCCTCGTCCGGCTCCGCGGGGGCCTATGACGGTCTCCCCACCGTTGACCGGGCGCCGTCATCATCACTGCTCCGCACCGCCGAGCCGGTCGGCCATGGCGCGCCGACCCAGACGCCGCCACGGTTCGCCAAGATCGACTTCGCCACTTATGACGGCACGGAGGACCCGCTTAACTGGCTCAACCAGTGTGAGCAGTTTTTCCGTGGACAGCGCACGCTCGCGTCGGAGCGTACTTGGCTGGCATCCTACCACCTCCGCGGTGCAGCCCAGACCTGGTACTACGCCCTCGAGCAGGACAAGGGCAGCATGCCCCCTTGGGAGCGCTTCCGCGAGCTCTGCCTCCTTCGTTTTGGGCCCCCGATCCGCGGGAGCCGCCTGGCGGAGCTAGGCCGCCTTCCCTTCACCTCCACGGTTCAGGACTTCGCCGACCGTTTCCAGGCCCTGGCATGCCACGCGTCGGGCGTGACGGCGCAGCAGCGGGCCGACCTCTTTGTCGGTGGACTTCCGGATCACATCCGCGTGGACGTGGAGCTTCAGGGACCCCAGGATATCCAGACGGCCATGTACTACGCCCGCGCGTTCGAGCGCCGCGCGGTGGCCGTCCAGCAGGAGCCACCGTCCCGGGCCACTTTGTCGCTACCCTGGCCAGATCCCGCTCCGTGTCGGCCTGTTCAGGCTTCCGCGGCACCCCTCGCCGCGACCGCGGCGCGCCCGTTCCGCCGGCTCACCTCGGCCGAGCTACTCGAGCGTCACCGCCAAGGGTTGTGCTTCAACTGCGACGAGCCCTACACGCCCGGCCACGCCTGCCCGCGACTTTTCTACCTGGAGGTTGCAGACTACATTCCGGAGGACGCCATCACCGCCGACCTTGCCGCCCCAGCTGTTGCGAAGGTGTTTGACGCTGGTTGATCACCTCGAGGAGTTCAGCAAGCGCTTCCCCACCTTACAGCTCGAGGACGAGCTGTTTGTGCAGGCGGGGAGAAGTGTTATGACCGGCATAGGGGCTTAGCCCAGTGGGTTATGGCCCAAGTATCTTAATTAGGGGCTTAGCCCAATTATCTTATCGTATTAGGATCGTTTGCTTAGGAGTCAAGTAAACCTCTCTATATAAGCAGAGGAGATGTATCAATCTAATCAAGCAAGAAGCAATCATAATTTGCTCGGCTTCCCTTAGGGAGCCGGGAGACCTAAACCCTAGCCGCCTCCTGCCTTCGCCGCCGCTGCTTCCGTCGCAAGGACGGCGCCACGCCGCCGGCCGCCGCGCACCAGCCCTCGTCCTTCCCCCTCCTTCCCCTACAACCTACGCCCTAGTTCCGGTAGGGCCCTAGCTCCTACCAACTGTTCACATACTCCCTCCGTCTGGGTGCATAGGGCATGCACGTGTTTCTAGGTTGTCAATTTAACCAACCAAATACATGCTATATGTCACCAAAATCATATAATTGGATTTGTCTATGGATGAAGTTTCTAAACATATAATTTTTGTCACATATAATACATATTTGGTTAGTTAAATTGTCACCTAGAAACGCACGCACGCCCTTTGCACCCAGATGGAGGGAGTACTATTTATGAAGGGTAGTGTGGCAACTAGTCGTCGAGTCGACGACGTGTCGCAACGGGCAGGTCGACTCAACATGTCGACTCGACTAGTTGGCTGAGTCGAGCGACTCGATCGACTAGTCGTGGTTTTTGAGTCAAACGAGTCAAATTGGCCCCACCTGCCTTTTTTTTTCTATTTGCTTG